>NC_056736.1:719997736-720035236 GCF_019279795.1 Protopterus annectens | reverse complement strand
ATCCTCCTTTGGCACCAGCACCACTGTGGAGGCCCAGGGATTGTTGGACTCTTGAATTACCCCTAGTACCAACAGCTCCTGTATCTCCTCCCACAGAGTCTGTTTGACTCTTTCAGGCACCCTATAAGGGGCCTGCCTAATAGGCCTTTGGGGTCCTGTATCTAGCTGGTACTGCAGCAGGTGGGTACACCCTGGTTTCCCAGTGATCATGTCCCCAAATTCCTGTAACACTGCTCAGATTTCTCTAATCTGGGTAGAAGATAGCTGCTAGGACATTGCTACCTCTTCCAGTGAGGTGTCAGTCCGAGCGTCACTGAGGAGATCAGTCACCAGATCTCTCTCAGACTCCTCCTGCAAGCCATTGCAAATGCTCAGCACAAGGGCCTCCCTGTCATGGTAAGGTTTCATCATGTTAACATGGTACAACTTGTGCCCCTGCCACCTGCCTTGCAGTTCCACCATGTAGTTAACATCATATACCTTTCTTACCACTTTGTAGAGTCTCTCCCAAGCTGCTTTCAGCTTGTTGTGTCTGACACAGATGAGAACCATTACCTGTTGCTCTACAGCATACTCTCTAGCTCGAGCATTCCTGTCATACCATACCTTTTTCTGTTGTTGGGCTTCTGCCAGTTCTTGTGGGCCAAGCCCATGAGTTACCTGAGCCTTGTCCTAAGGTTTAGGACATATGCCACAACAGATTCCTTGTGAGGTTCACACTCACCTTCCCACTCATCACTAACTAAATCTAGAGGTCCCCTCACCCTATGCCCATAAAACAACTAAAAGGGTGAAAAACCTCTGGATTCCTGGGGAACCTCTCTGCAAGCAAATAACAGATGGGGCAAATATTTGTCCCACTCCCTCTTAAACTGGTCTGCAAATGCCCATAGACTTGATTGTAGAGTTTAACCTCTCAACAAGACCATTAGTCTGGGGATGGTAGGGGGTAGTCTTCAGGTGCTTCACCCCACAGTACTTCCACAGGCAAGCCAGCAGGTCTGACAGGAAATTGGCACCTGTATCAGTCAGTATTTCTTTTGGGAAACCTACCCTGCTGAAAATCTCTAACAAAGCATTTGCCACATTTTCTGCCTCAATGGAGGACAAAGCCACTGCCTCTGGGTATCTTGTAGCATAATCTACTATCACGAGGATATATTTTTCCCTGTGGAATTTGGGGTACTTAGAGGCCCCACAATATCCATAGCTACCCTCTGAAATGGCTCTTCAATCATAGGCAAAGGCATCAAAGGAGCTCTCATCTTGTCTCCTGCCATGCCTAACTTTTGGCACTGCTCACGGATTCTGCAGTACCCTGTTACATCTCTGGAAATTCCAGGCCAATAGAAGTTCTGCAGAATATGTCTCTTTGTACGTTTTATGCCCATATGACATGCAAAGGGAATATCATAGGCTATGGCTAGAAGCACCAGACAGTAGGCTCTAGGCACTACCAACTGCTGCACCCACTCACCTTATAGCCCATCCTCAGGGGGTCCACTCCCTATACAGTAACCCTTTGTCCCAGTATACAGATTTCCCCTTCCCTTGAGAATCAGGTGCCTCACTAGCTACCTGCCTCAGCTCTTGCAATGTAGGGTCTGAGAGCTGAGCCTGTCTCAGCTCTCTCTTTGTAACCCTCCCCAGCTCCCCTTCCACAGGAAGTCTGGCATCCTCTGACAGAGGTGCCTCACTGTCAGCCTGGGTACTGCTACTCACCTCTATCTTTGCAGTCACTCTGTCCAAGGGAACATCAGTAGCCACAAGCAGCTGTGGCTCACCTTCAGTCTCACTGCTACAGGGTAGCTCCCTCCCTGAAGTAACCACCTCACCAGTCCTGGCTGCAAGCATGTGGTCTGTCTGGGTCTCCCCCAGGCTATCAGACTCATACACTTGTCTCCAAGCCTGACTGCAGGTAACTGCACAAGCACATGGTACTGCACTATCAAAATCATTCCCTATCAGGACATCTGCAGGGATATCCTCAAACACACCTACTTGCTGGTTTCTTTTTCTACCCTCCCAGTCAAGGTGAACCCTAGCCAAAGGTATTTGGAATGGGGTCCCTCCTAAAGCTCTGAATGGTGTAGACTGCCCAGGCAAGTATTGCTCCTCTGTACCATTGCAGGTTTTACAATGGTTATGTCAGAGGCTGTGTCTCTCTTAGCAATGGCCTCTTTACCATTCTTGATCATTGGATACAACTTATTGTTGTAGATTGGTACCCTTGTTATCTCAAGACAACCTATTGCTGGCATTTTGTCTTTACCTCTTGCTGGCTCCCCTCACCTTTTGTTTCCCACCTTGCCTCCGTGGAGATCTGTATGCCACATGGCGCCACTGGTTGAATTCAAAACATTTAACCCTAGGTTCATACGTTCATAGGTTCATAGGTCAGTACTAGGCTAATTGTCTTTGCAGGCCATTTTAAGCCTAGCCAGTTATCCCATCTGAGAATCAAACCCTGCATATTTTGTTTGTAAGGTAAACACCTTAACCATTATGCTAACTCCCAACCCTCTGGACATGTACCTGGGCTAGTGGCTTCCCCTGCTACTGGCAGATTCTGTTGGGGCAGTCTGGGCTGCCCACCATGGGTTCTTTTAGACCCATGAGCACTACTGGGGGTCCCTTTCCTGTCCAGAGATGTCCTGCTTGCTAGGTATAAGTATCCCTTCTTCCCCAACTCATCTGAAGTAGCACATATTCTATCAGTTAACCAGATCCTCATGGCCTCAGGCAAAGTTCTAAGGGCTTGTTCCCTCACCAAAAGGTATGTCAGCCCTTCAAAAGTGGTGACCTGACATCCACTCACACACCTATGAATATAAGTGCTCAGTTCAGCAACATATTCATACACACTTTCACCTGCCTTGCGTATGCTCACGAAACCTTTTCCTATAAGTTTCAGGTGTTAGCTTAAAAAATTCTAACAAACAGTTCCTAACAGCGGTATAATCAAAATATTCACAATCAGCAAGTTTAGACACCACAGTTACAGCTTTACCATGGAGTAAGTGGGTCAGGAACCGTACCCAGAGCCTTTGGTCAACTTCATACTGTTTACATCCCCTCTCAAACACATGAATGAAACTATCAAAATGATCCCCCTCTTTAAACTGAGGAAGAAATTTACTGACGTTTTATGCTTCTGGGGTCCGGTTACTCCCTTCCCCATTACCTCCATGACTCTGCCGAAGAGTCAGCATCTCCTTTTTGTACTGCCTCTGCCGCTCCTTTTCCACAGCTTCCATTTCCAAATGCCTGGCCTCCAACTCAAGTCTCTTTAGCTCCAGATGGATTTTTAAGTCCTCTGCACAAAGGTTGAGCTGTCCATTCCCTGAGTGTTGTACATCTCCACGGTCAGTCTGATCATCCTCCTGGTTATGTTTTCTGATGTAGCTGTAACAAAAGCTGCAATCATGTTTGCCTTAGTCAGATTTCCCTGCACCAGTCCTTTAGCCTGGCACTTCTCAGCCAACTGGCTCCATGTCATCTTTCTATACTCCTCTGCTGACATGTTTGCCTGCTCTTCCTGACTAACTAAGGTAACAAAAGAAATGAAACAATTGTGATCTGAACTCTAGGTATTCACTCGTGGCTGATTTAGAATACAAAAACACCTTCAGTGATCACTGTACACAAGCTACAGAAATTCACTATCCACACCACTACAAGCCAATTGCCAACCAATTAATATGTGGTGTGGATATCCCACCACATTAATATGTGAGGCCCATGCACTGGACCAGCAATCAAGGAGCCTCAATCCTCACCACTAACACCAGTGAGGGGCATCCACATTGGTTAGGATAACAAATACCCACACAGTAAAGTACAATTCCCTTAAGAGCACACAGAGATCACAGTCAGTCTTGGGCTGGTTTCTCCCTTTCTCTCCAGATCCCTAATAAGACTCCCCACTGGCACAGCAATAGGGTCCAGATTTCAGCCTAGTGGGCAATCTAAAACCTCCAGCATCCTCTCTATCCAACCAGTGCTTTGTGACCCTGCCCAAGCAGCTGACACACACACACACACACACACACACACACACACACACACACACACACACACACACACACACACACACACACACTTTGAGATATGAGTTATATACAAACACACAGACTCCTGGGGAAGGCTGGCACAGATTCTCCAGCTGTGTTCTGTTTCTGCACAGTCTAAAATGTAGTACAAGCTGCCACATCCCACTAATATTTATCAGCTACTAAAAAGCTCCTTAGTAAAGTGTGTCCAATTATTACTGTGCAATATTATTATCCAAATGGTAAGTGTGACTGAACAGCAAAGCTTATTGGAGTGACTTGGACAATATCACTATATACATGCAATGTACTCTACAGCTTAAATTATCTCTGCACAAAACAGCCACAGTTAAAAGTTTTAAAAATATCTAATAATAAATAATAAAAACACAAGACAATACTTCGTACTATACAGTGCTAGTCAAGAGTTCAGGGATCACAGAGAAATACTTAAAATAATATAGCAGAAAAGTTCTGACATCAGTACAGAAAAAAACTAATCTAATCTTCCTATTTCCTAGTTATATCTAAGAGAAAACACAGTTTTAAAAAAAAACTTACATATAGAGCATAGGCAGAGTGCTGGTGATGTTGGATGTTCTTAAGAAAAATGCTCTAATGCTCTCATTCTTTCTGTCCTAAATTGATAACACAGTACCACTGACTCATTTCAGATTACATCATTATTTTCTGTTTCCTGGGCTAACAGAAGCTCAGAATATAACAACCCTTTTGATCTAGCACCTAGTCAGGAAGCTACAGCAATAAATGGCATTATATATGCAAATTCTAGCAATTAACTCTAGTCTCAAAACAAAAGCAAGAATTCCTTCATCCAGAGATCTTGGTTCCAGGTTTTGCGATCAAACAATTATACAATGCTTGACTTATCAGCTTCCCTACAGCAGAGTGCACTGTTGTTACATTTTTGCAGTTCCACATTTAACATAATTTTTTTCCATTTAAGAGAACAAGCATGTGGCTTATATTAATATTTACAAATGACAGAATTATCTACAAAATTCTACCTGGCTAGGTTGGCAGTCATCACCTATCTTCACAGACGGATCAGACACAGTTTGTTGATCATCAGCTTATCAAAAATGAAAAAAAGAAGAAAAACATTGTTTTCTGCACCACAAGCACAACTCATACTAATTATATATACCAACTGTAAGATCACATTACAGTGAGGAAAGGGTAAATTCTTCAGTGGCTATTGTAGCTCTGTCTCACAGACAATCCATTTAGTAAAACCTCATAGAAAGACCCAGCCATGTTAGTGTCTTCCCTGTGTAATACCTTAAACCTCCTGTAGTAGAGGTCCATGGGATATATGCAAATGACCGCTTAGGGACATACCAGATTTCAGCTACATGTTTTTTAAATGTCTATGACTTTTTACTTTTTTGAGTTTTTATGGTGCATTTGAGCAAATAAAGCCAAACTTAACTTGCTGTAAAAGCAAGTTTCACTCTTCTTCTGAGCCCATCAGTACATCCACAAACAGAACAGACTTGTTTTTGCTTCTAAGAGAGGAGCTACTACTTTCGTACTGTCTCCTCCTAATATGCCACTAGTTGTAAAGAGTCCTGATCTAGGAGAATCCCTGCACAAACCCAAAGCAATAATACTAAACAACACTACATGCAAACCTAGACCACCTTCCATTCTGGCTCTGGTCTCCACTGCAGATTCAAAGAATGACCTTTTCTTGTAAGGATATCACCCCATCCTCCCCCATCCAGAAAGACGCAAGCAAGCAAAGCCTCATTATTCCTCTGCCTTCCTCCACTCTTCTTATCAGTTCCTATGGGTGCCTGAGCTGCCAATCAAACTTGCATCCCTCTACTTCAGCATAATTAGTCACAATTAGATGCATAAACATTTTAAAGCATTCACCACATTCGGAGGTGCAGCAATCAGTTTCTATGACAGCTACGTTCATCAAAGATTACAGCTAACATATTTTTGTTTAGATAGTATTTTTATGTCTAGTACAGATGCAACTCCATAATGCTGTCTGTCTGATTATTCTGCATGTTATGAGCATCATTGCTGTTCTTATGTTACATCTTCATCTATGGTGCATTAGCCATACCTCTACTACCTGAATAATTTTCCCATTGGTAGGATGCACATTATAGAAAAAGACATTAAACCAAACAGTATAAAACATAAAAACAGAATCAAAGAGTGCCCTGTAAATCCTTTACTGCATGCCTGGAGTTGTTTCTTGTGTTGAGAAAATATGGTTTGTAATGCAATAAGAATATGCTGAATCATCTGTATAAAGCTTAAATGTTTTTAAGCAGTGCTTTAAGAATATGCTGAATCATTCGTATAAAGCTTAAATGTTTTCAAGCAGTGATTTAAGTTCAAAAGTTCTGGTGCAAATTTAATCTGAGATTTAGACTCAGAAGCCTATGCATGGGTAAATACTTCATAAATGGCTGTCTTCAGCAACAGATCATGTCGAATTTTGCATTGTACATTTTTAGCACCAGCACTATAACATCTGAAAATGTGCAGTGATAGCCATTAAGAACTGTATCGTGATCACACCATAACAGTACTGTTTCACTGAAGGCAGTGCACTCTTTAATAAAGTTCCTTTACACTTCAAATTGATAAAAGGCTTTTTTTTTTAATTTAAGTGTATTCAAACTTACAAACCTGTCTTTTTTGGTAGTGGTGACTGACCATAGCTGACCATACTCAAATTGCATCAAATGATGTACACTTTTACATAACTCAATCATATATCCATAAAGCTTTGGTACATCTGTATCTAATTATCCCCCACAACACACACACACACACACACACACACACTCACACTCACACTCACACACACACACACACACACACACACACACACACACACACACACACACACACACACACACTCACTCACTCACTCACACACACACACACACACACACACACACACACACACACAACATTTTTTGTAGTTATTAAAACAAAAATTATTGGTCTCTTTCATTTATTTCCCCAGTTTTACTCACACTGAAGAAATGAATTGACTTGTTGTAACTGACAGCAAGCTTCTAGCAGCATGTTATCCTTAATCACTGAATGTTTCTAAACTGTAAAACAGAATGTTAAAGCTTTAAACCTCCCAAAGCAGGGCTCTGCTCTGCACACCTGATCTGTACTACCCAAAACACTGAACTCCAAAGAAAGGGAAATGCAATTCACCTTTTTCTCCAAGTTGGTTGGATCATGGAGGTAGAATATTTTTAGTCTGAATAAGGAAGCAGAGATCCCACAGTGAATTAATTTAATAAACCACATTATTCAATTATTTTGCTGTAAGTTCTGCTTACTAGTCTGTCTGGGTCTTTGCACACAAACTATCTTTTAATTAACAGATTTACTTTACTTCGGTAGCATCAATGTTTCTTGCTTAATATTATTCAAAAATGGCTCAATTATCACACCCTGACTGTTGAACGATAATCTAATTTACAGTCAATAATAGTTTCATTACTTTTTTGTAAATTTAGAATTGAACACCAGTGTATCTCAAATGCTATGTCTGAACACATCAGAAGTGCAACAAAATATAATTAAGCAACACAGCAGGATACCATTTGTGAAATGTTATTCATTTTGTAGCCTTGTTTTGAATTTAAAGTAATTGCTGTCAGTCTTGACATTAATAAAGATTAAATCCATACTCTCACCCTCGTGAGATCACATAGTATACACCACTAGTTAAACTAGCTTGCATCAAAGTAATTAACAGTGGGTTTGAACTTGAAGCATACCTTTACTTTCATAATAAACCACACCAGCAAAATGGCTGATTCCAAACTGTGTCTCGTGAGTATTCTTTGGAGGAATGTAGTTAGTATTCAGTCTGTGCTGGGAATTCAGTTTATTCAGCATTGTAGTGTCTGTGCCCTACACAAAATAAAGAACATAGTTGATATTCTCAGCTGTGAAAAACAGAAGACAATTGATATGTGTGAAATCATTGCAGTATACATTAAGAAATATATTTAAATAAACATTAAAAATGGTGAACTGTGGCAGCCTCCATCAAGGAATGTCTGAATGTTGCTTGAGGAAGAGGCCTGATACCTTAAGATATAGTACTGTATCTGACCTCAGAGTTACTAACTTTTGTGAACCACAGTATGCTGAGACCGCTGCCAAGCAGACATCTCTGAGTACCAACTTTATTTGTCTCCAGCAAGGGAAAATTCTGCCATCACAACCTTGTGTAAAGTGGATGCAATACATTTACAGAGCTATCCTGTACTATTCAGGTCAATTTCTTCCTCTTTTTTTCACTCACGTAACACAGAATTAGTATATTTTCAGCCACCAGATTGGTTAACATTTTCATTTCCTTCATTGGATCTTTTAGATACCCACAAGAATACTTTTGCTTGCTGCATTTCACCTTTTCCTCTCTTTTCTGGACTGTGATTCAGTAAAATTTGTGCTGTCATTTAAAGACATGCTGCCACCAGCCACAACAATCTGACACACAAAAAAATCGCAATTAGTATTTACCATTAAAACAAGCCATCATTTAAATATCTGTATGGTATCAACAGCTATAAACAGTCACTCTTCAAAAAGCAGAAACCAACAGCTGAAATTTTACCAGGTCTGCACATATCCCCTTATACTAATAAATAAAACCACCATCTATAAGCTTGTGAAATTACTTTAATACAACACTTTACTTGCAACATTAAAATATTTAGTCACCTATTTTATAAAGTGAAATAAGAAAAAAGAAGCTATACACATGTACAAAGGAATTAAAAACAAATAGGTTTTAACTGTCTGAATACTGAACATTTATAAAGGTGATGTAATTAGCAACCATTTTCATTTTAGTTACAGACTCTTTCAATACTATCACAGTACTCATCCATTTTGGGAAACTACAGTAGTGGACATTACAAGATACACTGCTATTGTGAAAGGAACATCACTGGCCTACTGGACTCTAAACCACCTGATCCAGGTGAGCTCTACTCAATCTTTCTGTACTGTTAGGTGCAATAACTTGTAAACAACTTTTATTGTGTTGCTGCATAGCTTGGATATATTTATTTGTTATTCATTGCTCTGATTTAATGACAACTACTATACTGCTGCATTTTATCTCTCTTGTGAAGAATAAAAGTATTTATAAAAAAGATTTTATCATATAAGTGCTATATGGAAGAACTTTATTAAATTATGTGGTCCTTTCACTACCAGATAATAAAGTTTTGCTGAATTGTTTCAACCTTTGGCATGTAGGTCTAAACAACAGTTGCAAAGTGTTAATTGAGCTTCTATCATCTCCTTTTTCCACAGTCAAGTAACTCTGGAAGGAATGTATAGATCAGAAAAAGTAAAGCACACTTTGACCTGGAGTAATATTTCATGTAACCCCGTTCCAATGGCATTACAAATACATGCACACCAGCTTATTTTCAACAGCTTTGTTACATTTCCACTGAAAACTATTACATACATATTTTGTACAGTTCAATTTTTTTTACATTCTATTCATTTTGCATACTAAAAAAGTCAGTTGAAGCAACATACCACATTTCTATGAAAACATATTAGCTTAATGTAGCTCTGCTATATGTTTTACTAATAGGCAATTGCAAGCTTCACTCAGCAGTTCTCCTTCCCTTCTTATATTCAAGTAAGGTGTCAAGTGACAACACCAAGTATTAATGCTTGGTGGTTGCAGACGCATTTTAAGTTAAGTTACCCAGACCCCTGTCTTGACAGACCATCTGTATTTGCATTACTCTCACCACTCTGCTTCTGTATTATCATACTATAGGACTATAATCTCAAACTGGGTGGCCGCAGTGCTGCAGCAGTTAGCATTGCCGCCTCAAAGCAAGAGGTTCTCTGGTTCGATCCTTGGCTGGGTTGCCTTCTGTGCAGAGTCTGCATGTCCTCCCTGTGGTCACATGGGTTTCCCTTTGGGTGCTCTGGTTTCCTCCCACATCCTAAAGACATGCTGCAGGTGGATTGGACACTCTAAATTGGCCCTAGGCATGAGTGCGTGCATGTTTGTGCCTTCTGTGGAAGGGTGGGCACCAGGCTGGCAACTCTACACCGTAAAAAATTCTCCACTGCCAGTCATAAGCAGACAGGTGATACGCTGTGGTGACCCCTAACCAGGAAAAGCAGAAAGAAGAACAAGGACTATAATCCCAAACTCTAGCTAAGAAGCTTTCCATTTTGCACACTGACTCTTTGCAACCATGTTAAGAGATGATGATCTGCAAACTCTGTGAATTTTCTACCATATACGTAAGCAGGAAGATTCTGCAGTGGCCAGACTATTCCCAGATGTTCCTTCTCCCCAGATGCATACGATTCTTCCCTTGGATGACGTTGAAGACTAAAGCACACTACCAGATACCTCTCCCCCTTTGAAATGATGTAGGTAAGTGCAGCCCCAGTCTGTGGTTTGAAGCACCTCATCATCACCCCCTTTTCCCAAGGATGTTGCTTCAACTGTACCCACCTTTCACAATTCAGAATCACTGCTGTACTTTCTTCAACAATCATATAGGTATTCAGTCATGCAGTCATCCATCTCCCTGTTGAACATCCTTATCTAGTCATGTCTCCAAAATCTGATTTACCAGATTGTCTTCTCTTTGCCTGCACATGACTGAACCACTGTAATCTATTCTCCTTAACCTTCTCTGCAACTTGGGCTGTGCATTGGCTTCAGCTCTGGTGTCTCCATTTCTTCACCTACCCCACTGTTCACCCTACTGCCCATTTCAGGCACTTCACCTCCATCACATTAAGTGCTGATGTACTTTCACTACCCACATTTCTGTGTCATACAGAATCACTGACCACATTTCTATTTTGTACATTTAAGCTTTCACCTTCTTTGGCAGAGCAGACACTGTGACACAATGGCTAAGATTAGTGACTCACAAAACAACTTCCAGGATTCCCTTGTGATCTCGGATCACTGTTTATGTGGAGTCTGCATGTTTTCCAGATGTTTGTACAGGGTTTCTTCTGCCTCACGTATAGAAGGTACCATGTTGAAACTCAGTCTTTCTTTTGAACCTGGGAGGACTGCCAACAGAAAATGCTCCCAAACATGAAGAGAGTTGTGGGCAGCAGCACAGACTCTAGTGAGTGCTTATCTGGGGAAGAGTTGTGTAGACCAAATATGGTGCACAGTTTCCTCCGGATAGCAGAAAACAGATTACATGCCTTTTAGGGCTATCTACTTCATGGTGTAAACATTTGTCTCTAGGTGATTTGTTCACATCGAGTAATATATCTTGAATCATCTACCTGCATGATAAACCCCTGGCTGTAATCACATCTAGTGACAGCAAAAAATCCACTCTTTACCTCCTTGAGCTTCTGCAATGCCAGCTCACAGTTGATGTCCAGATAACCTTATCTGGTTTGTTTTTTTTCAGACAATATCTATGAGAAAAGTGACTATAGTTATATAGTGAGGAATAAACTTTCTGTAATACCCCACTGTCCCAAGGAATGCTCTTACCTGCTTTTTAGTAACAGGGTTAGGCCACGCATGTACAGTGTCCACTTTGTTGTAACTACTTTGATGACCAATATAAATTACTTCTACGATTTCTTTCTGACTTAATACTCAACCTAGTCAATTTTAATCTGCTCAGCACCTCCCAAACATGTAACATATGTTCCTGCATAACCTAGAACACAGTCTACACCTTATGAAAAAATATGATATACCAGCTTGTAGAAGGTTGCTGGGGCATTTTTCATCCAAAAGGGTGAATTCATATAGCCCAAGCAAGAAAACAAATGCTGGCCTTACCACTGGGTACATGCCAGTTATCTCTAGGTTGACAGATATCAGATATTCCTCCCTCCGCATCTGCTCTAAGACTTCACCTACCCCAGGCACATGGTATGTATTTGCTTTTGTGAGACTATCTAGTTTCTTATAGAGAACAGTAAAATTGGTCCTTCCTCCTTTTTTGTGATTAAAACTGCCAATGAAGCCTAGGAACTGCTGGATTCCAGGATTACCCCCAGATTCAACATCTCCTGCAGTTCCTCCAGTGTCTGTTTTTTTCTTGGCATGCTCAAGCAGCCTGTATGCAGCCTGTAAGATTGGCTGTTCAGTTCCTGTGACCACATGTGGCCCTTTAATAGTCCGGTAAATTCTTACTTAGCAGTCAACATGCCCCCAGATTCTCACAGCACTACTTGGATTTCTGTAGTGTTGTACATTATCACTAAGAGTGTTCCAGGGGACTAAAGCTGATTTAGTGCTTTCTGAGCACTTATGATTAACATAGTTTCCTTCGGGTTTTTGTGTTTGTGTTTCTGTTTGTGTTGTGGTTGCCAAATCCCCTGAAACTTGGCAAACTGAGAAACATCCCCCAAGCAAAGTCCGAGGCATTTGTGACCACAGATTGAGAAAGGTTGAGGAGTTAAAGGGGGGATCTTGGATTGACAAGAACTTGACTGGCCCATTAAAGATTTCTTTTTTTTCACAAAACTGGGCACAGAAATTGGAAAGGATAGCTGAAAAAGATACTGAGCCCAAAGTGATTTGAGGAATTCTTTCTCATGTGGAGTCCATGAATCTGAGAAATCTCAGAAATTCTCTTGCAGTAGACATTTTTGCTGATAAAATAACATAATAATAACCACAAAAAAAAACACTAACAGGAACCACTCTAAAAAATTTTTTTTTATGATGAAGACTGAGAAGATGATGGTAAGAATCATTTTTTCTTGAGGAAGAAAAGCTGTCATCAAAGAGTTGTACAGAACACACCCTGGAAAAAACTATCATGTGATAAAGAATCAAGGATGACTCCATCCTGAGGTTGTTGAGAACATTCATGGCAAATTGTAAAGAAGCTAGATTAAATAAACTTACATTACATCATATTATATTATATTAGTTGATGCTGAGATCAGGAATTGTTCAGGTAAGGGTTAAATGTATGAGATGAAGTCTGCAATAAGCTATAACTGGGGCAAGGCACTTGGTAAAGACCCCTGGGGTGGTAAAGAAAAGAGTGGGTAAATAAGTAAACAGAAAATACAACCCCAGAGCACAGAACCTTTAAAAAATATGTTACTTTTTGTGTTTAGATAAGCATCTCTTAGGTCCAAGAAGTCCAGAAATGCATCAGCTAGCAGGGGAGGAAAGGAATTTGTAGAGGCAATATTCTGTATTTTGGAATGTGAAGAAATGTGCACAGTTTGTAAGGGTCTAAAAATGGGCCTTCAAGTGTATTCCTTTTTAGGAATTAGAAAACAATCTGAAATAAAAAGCCTTTTCCCTAATGAAGAGGGAAACTGGCTATATAAACTGTGAAACAGAATATCTGAAATGATTTAAGACAGAAGATGAAGTTCATCCCTTGAAGGTTGAGGAATTCCAAATGAAATGGAAGGGGGTGCCCACTGCAACCTGAATTGGTTCTCTGTGATCCTTATCACCCAAGAGCCTGAAGTTATTGACTGTCAAACTGAAAGTCATAGCGAAAGATTCCTGGAATTCTGAGAGGAAGGTCATAGTGCAGAGGGGAAGACAGAGAACGGAGGCAAGGACAGTCATGATTTTTTGTTAAATAAACTTAAGACCCATCCCCTTTCATTCTTTCTTTCTTTCTTTCTTTCTTTCTTTCTTTCTTTCTTTCTTTCTTTCTTTCTTTCTTTTTTGCTCTCTTCTTTCTCCTCTTACTTTCATCTGGACAGCTGTTCCAGTGCCATACATCTGTTGAGCAAACAAATTGAGGTCTATGGGTAAATCACTGGGGACTACACTAAGTCAAAATTGCCAGGCAGTGGACTTACAGCAAAAAAGAATTTTATCAGCTTTAAAAAATGCTGATCTGTGTGAGTGTAGGTGAGGAGGTATGACCAAGTGCTGATCTTTGCTTATTATTCTGACTTTGCAAGATAATAAGTTCATTAGTTCATAGGTAAGTACTAGGCTAGCTGGCCTTGTGGGCCATTTTAACCTTAGCCAGTTTGCCTTTTTGTGCTCAAAATAACCTATCCCATTTAATTATAGTCTGGCCTTACCCATCCTATGGTCGATAATTATATATTACCCCTAATGAGAATAACTGGAATTATACCACAGATAATTTGAAGGGACCCATGGATGGGATAAAGCATTTACGAGCTGAATCTGTCCAATAGTACTACACGGGACTATCCTGGAGTACATTTCTTGTTTCCCAAACATAGATCTAAATTGCACTTAAAAATGGACAGGGGTGATTATTGTGTATTTATCAAGCTGTGGATGGTAATTCATTGCTGAAACTAAGCAGAAATTCCTTAAGATTCCAAGAGCAGGATAAGTTATTTCTTACACTTATTTCTTTGACTTGCACTTCTGTAATGCTTATAATTGTGCTATACAATTAATCTACTACATTTTGCACTGTTATAAAGCTTTGTTACTGTTTCACTGCATTTATGTACTGTTTTATACTGTTTTAACTGTATTTTACATTGCTAGATACTGTTTCATTACTCTAATTGCATGTTTACTGAATTACTTAACTGCAAACTGCTTTTTCATACTGAGAGTTGTATTTTCTGTTTGTCAGTGCTCTATCCATGCTTTTCTGTGCATTTTTGATTTTTTGAGGTTTCTGTGTTCTAATCTAGTCTGTTTGCAGTTAAAAGCATTCTCTAGAGTCTGCTTGCTCCTTGATCTATTTAAAACTTTCATTTAGTGGCTACAGCTAGTAGCTGTAATAGTTTTAGTCCCCCCTCCCTATTGTTGTGGTAGTTTTAGTTTCCCACCCTCCTTCCCTATTGTGGTGGTGTTCTTATACTTGGCTTTGCAGTTACCTGCCCATACTGTATATTTGATCTGGGACACTCCTCCCAGTCTAGTGTCATTAGTTCATTCATTCTAACAGAGAACATTTGTGAAGGCCAACCCACTCAGATTCTTAACCTTGAATTAACTTCTGTTCCAGCTTTCTCCATTTCCACTTTATTGAAAAAAAAATTCTAAGCTTGTTTCCCCCCTTTCCTGTAACAAGTCTAGTACAGATACAGATTTGCTGTATCCAGGACTGTTTGTAAGCTCCTGAAGCCCCCCTCTTAACTAGGGTTAAACTATTCCTGGCGCCATAAAGTCTGCTGTTCAAATTTTCCCTTACAACTAGTCAGCTTTTTAGTTTTAGCACTCAAATCTGTTTCTTTGAGCTCAACACTTGTTCAGAACTTGTTGTAAGCACTAAATAAGCTACAAATTACTACAGCACTCAACTTTCCTCACTTGTCTAGAGGAAAACAGTTTTTAGTACTTAATAAATAAGCACCTATCCAGGCATGTCTAAAGGTCAGCTCCCAATGTTTTTGCCTGTCTGCCTAGTTAATCTGGGCATCTTGGGGCAATGCAGCAATTGCCTCATGTACACAGACAACCCTCTCCTCCAACCACCCAACACTACAACCTGTGAGAGATGCACTTATATAGCCAAACTGGAAGCAAAGCTCTCTTCACGGAAGACTGGACTAGACAGTCAAGAGGAGAAGATAAACACTTGCACCTCACCACACTCATCACATAGTCCCGCAAAACCTACACCACCAAAACACACACATAGAAGTACAAAACACACGCCTGCAATCGTGGAGGCTCTCAATAAAAATCTGCCCAAACAACCGTGACCTCAAAAGCAGAAATGCAAGCAATCTTCACCCCCAACACAACCCAAATGACACATAGCCCACAAACTCAGTGTGCCACTCAACTACAGCCCTTAAGGCATAACGTACCCAACACTCTAGTCATAGGTGACTCTATAGTCAGGCACACTGATGTTCCACTCACAGGTTAAACAAGGAGAAAGTTACTGTCAGCTGCATGTCAGGTGCCAGGATACACCACATAACGCACGCACTCAGGTCACTCCACAACAAGTACAAATATGACTCTGTCATTGTCCATGTTGGTGTGAATGACCTGAGACATACCTCCCTGGACTACATGAAAACGGACATGGAGGAGCTCTCTGATCTTGTAGGCCAGGCAGGTATGACCCTAGCCCTGAGTAGCACACTGCCATAATCCAGAATGATACCACACTACAAGGATAAAATGATTGACTTCAATAATTGACTTAGCTTCTGGTGTCACTCTAAGGGGATTCAGTATCTGTCTGCCTGGAATGACATGATCGACAGACCACGATGCTTTGCCAGAGATGGCCTGCACCTGTCGCCCTTGGGATTCCGGATACTGGCAAAGGCTCTTGCCACCCCTATAGTGCCTTTTTTAGGCAAGGTTCAAATGATAAATTCACCACCGTAACAGGTACAAGCAAGAAAAATCTGAGGGTAATGCTACTCAATGCTAGAAGTCTAAACCTCAAAATGCACTCACTCGAGGCACTCCTTAAAATGGAGAACATCGACATCTGTGCAGTGACAGAGACCTGGTTCAAAGTCCAGAGAGCACCCCTGCATTACCAGGCTATAATTCATATCACACCTTTTGGCCACCTAACCCGGACCAAAACACTAAAGGCGGAGGCGTGTCCATATTCATTAAGGATGTCCACACCTCCAAGCTAGTTGCTCACCATAATGCATCCGAGATTATCCAAGTGCAAATAACCCTGGGCAAGACCGCAATCCAAATTGTAGCTTGCTACAGACCCCTCACCATGCCCCAAGATTCCCAATCCTCTTTTCTTGATAAACTGGAAAATATTAGGGTACAACCCAACACCCTAATAATGGGTGGTTTCAACTACCCCACCATTAACTGGGAAAACTACTCATGTACCAACTCTTGTGCTCAACGTTTTCTGGAATTCATAAATTCCAATGCCTTGGATCAACTTATCCACACCCCCATCAGGGGCAGCAATATCCTAGACCTGGTCATTACCAACATGGGCGACCCATGTTCCACACCAGAGGTCAGTTCCTCATTGGTCAGATCCAATCACAAGCTAATCACCCTAGACATCCACATCCCGCCCCCACCCCCTATTAGGGAAACAACTGTAAAAAATTTCTCCAAAGCCAACTTCAAGCTTCTTAAGACAGAAGTGGCAAACTTCACGACACCCATGCAGATGGACAATAGAGGGACAACTGCTGAATCTTAAACAAATACACTTTATAAGCACTTACACAAGTGCATGGATCATACTATCCCTAACAGAACCAAGATGCTATCCTCAAAAAAAAGGAAACCAATCTGGTGATCTTCTGCCATAAACAAACTCTACAACAGAAGAAAGAAACTGTTGCAAAAAAGAGTAAATTCCCATGATTGGAGGAACTCCCTGGTCAGCCTCAGTAAGAAGCTGAGATCCCTCATAAAATCCTCCAAAGCTAGTTATGAAAACAAAATCGCAACTGATTCTAAAGACAACCACAAAGCATTCTATAGCTATGTCAAGAATCTCAATGGCAACACTCAGATCTGCTCTGAGTTACAGCACAATGACACTAAATATACAGAACCAACTGATATTGCCAACATCCTGGCAGATAGGTTCAGTGCTAACTTTACCCCCCTAAAGAGACCATCTCTATACCGAAAGAATGCAAAGTTCCTGTAATCACGGCTGCACAGGTAAAAACTTCATTCTCCAAAGCCAAGAACACAGCATCCATGGGACCTGACAACATCCCAGGCTGCATTCTACATGAACTACAGAATGAACTGGCAGCCCACCTAAGTACCATGTTCAATCATAGCCTCACCTCAGGCTATGTGCCCATTGAATGGTGCACTGCGACGGTTATCCCACCCCGCAAAGGGGGAGCCATGACAGACCCCGGGAACTACTGCCCCATTAGCCTGACAAGCCTGGTCTGCAAGGCCATGGAACATATCATCATGGAACTCATAAACAAAGACATTGGTAATCTCCAAACTCTGGACCCCACACATTTCGGGTTTGTAAAAGGCAGATCATGTCTCCTAAACCTGATAGACTTCTTTGAAGCAGTCACCAAAGCCATAGATGAGGGTAAGGTGGTTCACACAGCCTATCTAGATCTTGCCAAGGCTTTTGATACCATCCCCCACTCTGGAATTATAGATAAACTCACTAAACTAGGTATAAATCCCTATGTCACAAGATGGGTTGCCAACTGGCTTACTGACAGAACCCACACTGTGAAAGTAGCAGTCTCCAAATCCGACTTCAGACCAGTGACAAGTGGAGTACCACAGGGTTCAGTCCTGGGTCCTCTCTTGTTTGGTATCTACTTCTCTGAAGTACAGGCTAACACAGAGGGTCTTTGGCTAACTAGGTTTACAGATGACTGCAAACTAGGAGCCATAATCGAAACTCCTAACAATGTGGACATCCTACAAAAGGGCCTCACTGAGACAGATGCCTGGTGTCAAAGCCATGGCCTCAAGCTCAATGCCAAAAAGTGCATTGTCATCCCCTTTGGTAAAAACTCTGTACCCATGAACTACCACATAGGCGGTAGTCTACTTAACACTGAAAGTGTGATAAGAGACCTTGGGACACAGGTGGACAGTAGTCTCTCCTTTGATAATCACATTGCCATATTGGTCAGGAAATCCTTCTACATGGCACACTCATCCAGAAAAAAAGGTCATTGCTCCCCTCTACTCATCACTCATTAAACCCATTATAAAGAACAACGCCCCTTTTGGTATGTACCTCACAAGACATCTACAACAACTGGAAAGGCTGCAAAAGTACCTCACAAACAGGATTACTGGCCTCAAACAGATGTCCTACACAGACCATCTCAAAAAGCTCCAGCTTTACTCCGTCGCATATCGCCTACTCAGAGGTGAGCTCTGCTTAACATACAAAGCTTTGTCAAACCCAGAGCTGTTGGACATGCTCCACTTAAAGAAATCCCAATCCCTCCGAGCTACATGCTCTAGGGACCTAAACCTTGTTACCACAATAAACAGAACATGCTGGAGGGATAGAGTCCTGTCCCAGAGACTTCCCATACTCTGGAACAGACGACCTATCTATGTCAAACAAAGCTCCTAATTAGCACTCTTCAAGAAAAATCTTGATGATTGGGTGGGAAATAGGAAATTCACCCTGGGGATCACCTCTGTGGCTCTGCTTGACAGGGGCACAGGAAAATAATTTTTTTGGGTGGCGAAAGCCATGGTACCTTTTTGGCTAGGCTTATATAGGCCCTAGGGCCAAATAGCCTAGTACCTACCTATGAACCTATGAACCTATATGTGAAGCAAATTGAAAAGCTTTAATTTGTGTCTACTGTTTCTATGTGACAAAGCTAAAATGGGTCATTTTTATTACAATCAGACATCTGAACTGCACACAGTAGTAGCTATAAGTGGTGTGGGAATCAGAGCTGTTTATAGGAAACAATTGACTCTATTCTTGTTTTCTCTCTTTAAACCGTCACTATCTGGCCTTGAAGGAATAGTGTACATTTGCAAGATTAATATAATTTGTACAAAGCAACTTAGAATACTTTAATATGCAGTTACTGTTTGCATGGAATAGAGCTGATACACAATACATGGACATAATTCTTTTTTCTCAGAGACATATGAAATGCACACAGAAGTAGATATTAATGCTAGGTGGGATGGGAGCTGTTTGCAGAAAATAACTGAATTTTTTGTCTTTTTCCCATTTTAAACAGTCACTATCTGGATTTGCAGGACTAGTAGAATGGGTTGCCAACTGGCTCACTGACAGAATCCACACTGTGAAAGCAGCAGACTCCAAATCCGACTTCAGACCAGTGACAAGTGGAGTACCACAGGGTTCAGTCCTGGGTCGTCTCCTGTTTGGTATCTACTTCTCTAAAGTACAGGCTAACACAGAAGGTCTTTGGCTAATGAAGTTCGCAGATGACTGCAAACTAGGAGCCATAATCGAAACTCCTAACGATGTGGACATCCTACAAAAGGGCCTCACTGAGACGATGCCTGGTGTCAAAGCCATGGCCTCAAGCTCAATGCCAAAAAGTGCATTGTCATCCCCGTTGGTAAAAACTCTGTACCCATGAACTACAACATAGGCGGTAGTATACTTAACACCGAAAGTGTGATAAGAGACCTTGGGACACAGGTGGACAGTAGTCTCTCCTTTGATAATCACATCGCCACAGTAGTCAGGAAATCCTTCTACATGGCACACCTCATCACAAAAGGTTTCTCATCCAGAAAAAAGAGGTCATTGTTCCTCTCTACTCATCACTCATTAGACCCATTATAGAGTACAACGCCCCTTTTGGTATGTACCTCACAAGACATCTACAACAACTGGAAAGGCTGCAGAAATACCTCACAAAGAGGATTACTGGCCTCAAACAGATGCCTTACGCAGACCGTCTCAAAAAACTCCAGCTTTACTCCGTCGCATATCGCCTACTCAGAGGTGATCTCTGCCTAACATACAAAGCTATGTCAAACCCAGAGCTGTTGGACATGCTCCACTTAAAGAAATCACAATCCCTCCGAGCTACATGCTCTAGGGACCTAAACCTTGTCACCAAAATAAATAGAACATGCTGGCGGGATAGATTCCTGTCCCAGAGACTTCCCACACTTTGGAATAAACTACCTATCTATATCAAACAAAGCTCCTCATTAACACTCTTCAAGAAAAATCTTGATGACTGGATGGGAAATAGGAAATTTACCCCAGGGATCAACTCTGTGGCTCTGCTCAACAGTGGCACAGGAAAATAATTTTCTTGGGTGACAAAAGCCAGGGTACCTTTTTGGCTGGGCTTGTATAGGCCCCAGGGCCGATAGCCTAGTACCTACCTATGAACCTAGTATGACTTCAGAATGGCCTGCAGAAAGTTACGGATCCTTTTGTTGACTTTTGAGGAAAAATGTGATTTGTAAAAACCTGCTTGGAATACTTCACTGTACTGTTTATGTGGAATAGACCTAATATGCAATACATGGCCATCAGTTTTCTTTTATCAATATCATCTGAAGTGCATATAGAAATAGTTATAACTGCTAGGTGGGGGTGGATGGTCTCTGTGGAGTGGTGGCAGCTGTCTGTCAAATGTAATTGACACTCTTGTTTGTTCAGTTTAAACAGCTATCTTTCAAAAATAAGGCATAAAATGTATCACAGAACATCCACATCTATAGAGCTAATGAGGGTGGGTGACCCCACACTCCAAAACTGTATGCACAGATTTTGACACAGGCTTAATAATGCCCTCTGCTCTGAACCCCACCTAGTCTGAGAGCAGCTCTGCTCAGAGGTTTGTACAGAAGGTCTTTGTATATTGTGTTGGGGAACTGAAGGAAATGTCATTATTTTTTTACATTTTCTTCTTAAACTTCAAAGGTATGCAAATTTCACTACAGCTTTTGTTAGGCTAGGGACAATGTCGCCATTATTGATTTAACTTTCCTCAGAAACTTCAGACCTGTGCACACAGGGCCACTATAGCTTGTATAGGAGCAGCGTATTATCTAGCAGTAACAAGTACGAAGCATTACCGTGATCATTATTTTTCCTCACAATCAGACATAAGATGAGTATACATTTGACTATCTTTTGGAGGTAAGTTAAGGAGGCATGTTGTTTGTAGACATCTGACAGCAATAAGATGAAATATGGGTTTTTTTTCGATTTCATCCCAGTCTGACATCCATGAGGCACATATACAGACAATGGGTGTCTGAAGCATGATGTATATATGTATCACAGCAAAACTGGAAATATATAACTGAGATTGTGTGTGTGTGTGTGTGTGTGTGTGCGTGTGTGTGTGTGTGTGTGTGTGTGTGTGTGTGTGTGTGTGTGTGTGTGTGTGTGTGTGTGTGTGTGTGTGTGTGTGTGTGTGTGTGTGTGTGTGTGTGTGTGTGTGAGAGTGGGTGTAGGCAGGCAGGTACCATTCATGGATATGATTTATGCAAGTGTTGTTGGATTTATGCAAGTCTTTCTTTCTTTCTTGCACTTCTTTACAGTATATCTACAATTAGGTTTTTGTAAATATTCCTACCCAGGGATTATCCTGCCGCTATTGTATTGTATTTTTTTCATATATAAATATACAGTCTTTGTTGAGTTTATTTTATGTAAATGTTTCTTGTCCATATTACTGTTGTAATGTTTAGTCTTTTTATTAATTACTGTTTTTGGCATGTCTCTAATTGTAATTGGAGCTTTTCTCCTTGGGTCTCCACTGAAAATGGGCCTTTGGCTCAGTTGGACCAACCCAGTTAACAAATGACAATAAATAAATAAATAAAATAAAATAAATATTGTGAACTGGTATTTTGTCAGCACTGAGCATTAAACCTCCTTGGAGACAACTTATTCTTCATGGAAATAAAAATGTAAAACTTAATTTTTTTTCCTTACTCACAAATTTCATTTGGGCCATCACTGGATCAAAAGACTGGAAGAAAAGCTCTAAAATACACCTCTGAGCAATTTAGAACCCCATGATTTCTGGGAGCCTAGCAGACCCCCAGCTTGATACAGTTATTACAGTCTAGTTCATTGGATAAAAAGGTTGTTTAAACCATCTCTGAAATGCACCTCAGAGCATCTAGTACTCTCATGGCATCTGGGGGCATGAAGGAAAGTTGAGAAGTGAGATTTAATTTATTTTAGAAAAGATTTTCATTCAGACCATTACCGGATGAACAGGGTGTTTATAAAACTCATCAGTATCATGCACTTCAGAGGATCTATCTGCTCTCCCTCAGGGCTTCTGGGGGTATAGCGGACACCAGACCCCCAGATTAATGCAGTTCTTATCTCTGCAGTTTTCAGAGTCCTGTCATGCCTAGTTAGGACTTGTGGAATGAATCCAGGAAAAAATAAAGAGAAAGAGAATGTGTGAGAAAAGGAAGGGGAAAAATGTAATCGTGATAGTTTTGGTAAGCCAGGATGGGGTGCAAGATCAGGGGTGCCACCAGCTGATGTGTATGTGAACAGTGGGATGCAGGGGGAAAATGCCATGGAGCCCTTTAACCTAGGGAGCCAGTTCACATAAGGACAGCCATGTCTGGCAAAGTTAAGGGAAGAAATGCATATGCAGTTAAAAGAGCAAAATAAGATGAAAGTAGTGTGATACCATGCAAGCTGATCAACTTAAAATCATCACAGAAAAGATGAGGTCACAATATAATGTAACACATTTTCTGTGATTTGTCATTAATGTAGGTGTGCATTTATTTTATTATTATTTTAATGTATCAAGTTTAACAAATCATTTCCAAGGTGAAGCTTGAGGTCATCTGTTGTTTCAGAACTGAGGACGTGCACCAGTGCTGAGTTGTACTTTGCAGTTTTTGGACGATGACGTGACCAGCAATAATCTACATCTGTATCTATGGCCAGACACCCAAATATGGCTGTTACTTGAAGGGTAACACACTTCTTCTGCTACATGTGTAACCCTGTTCATAGAATTATACTGCAGCTCTCTGATTGGTTAAATGAGTTAAATATAAACTACTGATATACTCAGCTAAAATCTAGGCAGCAGAGGGCTTCAAGAAATACAGCTGCAAATGCAGACATTTCATTTATATACACTGTGTCCATAGCTGGATCTAACATCCATGTTCTGTGCTATAAAAATTGGAACTAATTTCAAAATGAAGATTTCAGTTCTCTCAATTTACTTTTTCCACCTAGCATGACCACTTGTGCAGTTTTATAGCTGCTTCAGTAATGTTTTCCATAAACTTTTAGCCAGCCATAGACTTAAGTAGTTTTCTTAGTATTTGTAAAAGAGAAAAACAACTATGAAAAAGGCTGACAGCTCCTATCTATGTGCAATAAGCCTCAGGTGGTTACATCAATGAATGAATGAATACAAATAAAAACACGATTCAAATGAACTAAAAGGAAACTTTATAGACACCGGCTCAGTAAAGTTTTTATTTAGTTCATCCAAACTATGTATGAATGAATACAAATAAAAACGCGATTCAAATGAACTAAAAGGAAACTTTATAGACACCGGCTCAGTAAAGTTTTTATTTAGTTCATCCAAACTATGCTTATATTTTTATTTATTTATTTTCTTTTATATAAAAAGACTGTCTTATCTGTGTGGTATCCCTCCTTTGTGCATTCACCAATGGCCATTATTAAGTAAATTTCAGTGGCACAACAAGTAGCACACTTGCCCTTGGTGCAGAAGGTTGAGGGTTCTATACCCACCTCCATGTAGACTGACTGCTGTCACTGCAGTGTGGTATAAGGGAGATGCTGCACTCCTGAGTGCTGACACTGCAGTGCGGTATAAGGGAGCTGCTGCACTCCTGAGTGCTGACACTGCAGTGCGGTATAAGAAAGGTGCTGTACTCCTGAGAGCTGACACTGCAGTGCGGTATAAGAAAGGTGCTGCACTCCTGAATGCTGACACTGCAGTGCAGTATAAGGGAGCTGCTGCACTCCTGAGTGCTGACACTGCAGTGCGGTATAAGGGAGCTGCTGCACTCCTGAGTGCTGACACTGCAGTGCGGTATAAGAAAGGTGCTGCACTCCTGAGAGCTGACACTGCAGTGCGGTATAAGAAAGGTGCTGCACTCCTGAGAGCTGACACTGCAGTGCGGTATAAGGGAGCTGCTGCACTCCTGAGTGCTGACACTGCAGTGCGGTATAAGGGAGCTGCTGCACTCCTGAGTGCTGACACTGCAGTGCAGTATAAGGGAGCTGCTGCACTCCTGAGTGCTGACACTGCAGTGCGGTATAAGGGAGCTGCTGCACTCCTGAGTGCTGACACTGCAGTGCGGTATAAGGGAGCTGCTGCACTCCTGAGTGCTGACACTGCAGTGCGGTATAAGAAAGGTGCTGCACTCCTGAGAGCTGACACTGCAGTGCGGTATAAGAAAGGTGCTGCACTCCTGAGTGCTGACACTGCAGTGCGGTATAAGGGAGCTGCTGCACTCCTGAGTGCTGACACTGCAGTGCGGTATAAGGGAGCTGCTGCACTCCTGAGTGCTGACACTGCAGTGCGGTATAAGAAAGGTGCTGCACTCCTGAGTGCTGACACTGCAGTGCGGTATAAGAAAGGTGCTGCACTCCTGAGAGCTGACACTGCAGTGCGGTATAAGAAAGGTGCTGCACTCCTGAGAGCTGACACTGCAGTGCGGTATAAGAAAGGTGCTGCACTCCTGAATGCTGACACTGCAGTTGATATATGGGACGTACTGCACTCTTGAGTGTGTTGTCTTTCAGATGAGATGTTAAACCAAGGCCTCATCTGCTTCAGTTGGTGGGTAGCTCAGGTGGATGCAAAAGATTCCACAGTGCCCATTGAAAAGAATAAAGAACATTCCCTGATTCCCTTACCAAATTTCCTGTAGTAGTATAAATATCACCTCAGGTCTCCCCTGAGATTAGGTTAGTAGCTGAGTGAGAGTAATCTGGTCAACAAACAATAAAAACTGAATACATCTCTGGGACTTACTGTTCACTTTGTTTGAAGCAGAGTACTAGTGATTTTATTTTATCCCATTGATGACAATCAGCGCAGACATTCTCAAGTGAAACGACCTTCAAGATAAAGGTACAGGTGGAGATATTCTGATAGTGCAAGCAAATATAGTGGCAAGAGGATTGGAAGAACAATCAGAAAAGCAGAAAAAATACAGGAAATGAAGAGTATTACAAAAACAGAAATGGAGGGCTGTGAAGTCAGAACAGCCACATTTGGAAATATAGTTTTCTGATAAACTGACACAAATGAAAGGTAAAAGAGAAACTATAATTTATTTATTTATTTATTTACTGACATTTGTTTACTGGGAAAGTCTGGTTGGGCCCCAAGGTACCTATTTTCAGTGGCGGCTCAGGGAGCAAAGTTCCATCCATTTAAAAGGAACTATGCAAAAAGAATATGTACTGTAGCAAATACTGGAATTCAAAAATTTACAAAAATAGAGAAAATTATACAAATATACAAAATAATAGAGTGTGAAATTATACAAAATAAAGTATGTGCAGAAAAAAGGGTAGCTGAATTACGTAATGCACAATTTGGTCAAATATATTTAACAGTTATAGTCTAGGTAGAACATCTTGGAGAAATTGTTAACAGTATTGTATAATAAGACATTTTGGGTAGGATAACTGGATAGTAAAATATTATTAAAAACAAAAAGGGGATAAAATGGAGGGGAAGAAAGAGGGTGAAATTTGAAGAAAAAATAATTTTTGTAGAAAAAGTGAAAGGGGGATTACAACTTGTATAAACAGGATAAAGGAGATTTTGAGTCAGGGATATGCAAAAAAAAGTAGAGATGAGAGGAGGAGGTGAAAGAAAAAGAAAAAAAGACACAAAGAGAAAGAGATTAGAAACAGAACTTATGTTCTATAGAAGAGAGGGGTAGATAGACTAGAGAGCGCTTAGCCAGGATTATAAGAACAAAATAGTGGTAGCATATTTGAGAACATGGAAAGCAGAATCCAGGTTTCAAACAAACTTTGCTCAAACTTTATAAAACAGAAAAGATGAAGGAGCCACACAAAAGCAATACAAATAGCTGAGAGCATGACGTATGACAGAACACTGACTCCTTGAATTACAAAACACTGAAACAAAGTTAGACAACTGCTGTTTTGCCAAACTTGATAATTACAGTAACGGGGAATGGCACACTTCAGTTTTTGTGGGGTTATAAGCACCATGTCTAGGGTGAACCCTCACACCCTCTACTTAAACATTCTTCTTCCCTGAGGCTGCACACTCTGCTTAACAGATGGGTGTAGTGGGAGCCATCCCCGTTCCTTGTGGTGCAGTACGAATAGCACCTTTGTTAAAATGTATTGTATGCTATAATTTCTTGTTATTGCATTTTACCTCTTTGGGAAAATATTGATTCACTGAATAGTGTTTTTTGACTTGCTGTGTCTCTGAAATTGTTCATGGGGAGAGATTAACCACAGGTTAACTACAGGATAAGCAGACTGGAAAGTAAATCGATTTGGGATACTTGAAAGGTTATCTCCAAGGGAACTCTCAGAAACACTCGCTGCATTCCATATTCCCTTAGTGACTCCATATTTAAATTTTAATTTAGTTATTCATTAATAAAGAACTTGTCCTTCCCAAACCCTTCTCAGATTTGGCCCAGAACATGGGGGTAAGAGAAATATGGACAATTAAGAGTAGTCAATCAAGTGGTATGCTTTAGGAAGGAAACAAACCAGAGTAGCAAGATAAATCCCATACAGATATAGGATAACATTTAAACTCCACATATATCATGACCAGAGATCAGAATTGAACTACAGACCTTGGGACTATGGGAGAGAAAAAAATTAATCATTTAGCTACTGTGCTGCCTTACAAAGAGCAAGGATAGCAACAGTCATTCATTCAATCACTGTCTATTTGTTGCCATAAACAAAATAACAAATATCTTAAAGTTTAGTATCCATTTGGTTTTATTTCTTTTGGAAGATTATTTCCCCACTAACTCACAGTAATTCCTATTCCATCTCTGCAAGGGCTGCACTCCATTGAATCCCTAATTAAGATAATCACCCTCAAAAACACTGCATCTCAGACAAAGCAGCTTTCCAACTCTCTCAGAGTTAACAAGCTGCTTGTCAGTGGAACACCATTCAGCCAACAAAGATTTCTCAACGAATTTCGTTTTGATGACCCCAGTAACTACTAACAAAAATTTCAACCATCTGCAGAAGCTCAAGAAAATGTGTTTGTGAAATAAATGTATATTGTTCTCTGACTTGTTGTCTTGTATCTGAGTGGCCATTGGCCATTCTGGGGCACTATAAATAATAACTCTGCTTTGAGGATACACATTTGTTTAAAGAAACCTAAATTACCAAGCAAAAATCTCAAGATTTTTATGGCAGAAAAAAAATTGTTAAAATGCTACTTCCATTCTCCCCTTATTTCCAAAGTTGTACATCCCATGTGAACATTTCCTCATAAACTGAACAGTACAAAACAACTTGGATGATGGAATTTTGGGGATGTATACGTCCCCTATTCAGCTTGCATTTCAAGAAGTGATACATCCATTCTGATGGAAAAAAAACAACTTGGAGTAATAGGATATAAAATAACCTATCACATATTCTGAGGCTATTCTATTCTGGCAACAGTTTTAACTTATGATATCCATTCCATAGCTGAGGAGCTGAGAAGATTTTAAGCTAATTTTCAGACTGTGTGGTACATGATCACATGACACAGAAATCAGAGTGTCACACAAGTTAATGAAATACACTTTTATTTGGTTACCTGCAACCCTTGTACCCTCATGTCTACATCTACACCTCAAGAGATTCATCAAAGAAAACAGTGATTAGCCTCAGTGGAAGGAAATAATTTGTGTTCTCAGAAAATGTCTTTGCTGGACAACCACATTTCACCTATTACAACTTGTCCAGGTTACGTTTATTACAAATAACAGCATTATTATTATCTTATACATTATTACCTGTACACATTCAAGGCTGGCTTGTTATGGAAGTGAAATGTTTGTACTCTGTTACTTTTTTTGGTGGGGGGATACAGACAGGAATGAGAATGAGACCTGGTACATACTCATAAGCATTGTACTTCAGGATTCTAAAACATAGACCCTTAAAGTGGTAATTAGCAAGTGAAGGAAAATAAAACGAATGAAGAAAGAAAACAATTGAACACAAGATGGCCGCCAGATCAACCGTACGTTGTTCCTTGACAAAATATACTCAACCTTTGGGAATTTGCTTTCCTCATCAATCAAAGAAATGATATTCATGGGTTTTAAAGCGATCATGTCTAGTGCATCTTGGTTGTCTGTGAACTCGATATGCTGCCAGTTAATGTTCTCAATGTTGTATTCTTCTTGCTCCAACTTGAAGACATGGCGAACGAAAAACTGTTGCAGGTTCTCATTGGCAAAGTTGATACACAGCTGCTCAAAACTGTAGAAAAATGACAATTACATTAAATATATTCCAAGCAACTTTACCTAAAAGTTATCTATTATTCATTTATTTTATTGTTTGTTAAATGAGGGTATGCTGAACCAAAACTAACCACACTACAAGTTTACAGAGCTGAGAATGAACAAGTGCATAGAAATGTAGAAAATGTTAAACAAAAATCAGGACATTTCTACCCGACAAGGTGCGTAATAAAATATCAATTCATATATGAAACGCTCAAATAAGATCTTTTAAATGAAGACTTCCATTCATCTTTCAATACAGTATTGAAATAAACTAGACAATGACTTCCTATAAGCGGGTCTACAGTGTCCCAGCTTCTGATGAGAGTAAAGGCACAGTATAAGGCTGAAATGTGCATGTCCACATCTAAATGAAGTTTGGCTTTATTGGCCTGAATGTACCAATAAAGACTTAAACAAAAAGTCATGGGCATTCAGAAGCCATGTAGCTGAAATGCTGTTATGGCCTTAAGGGGTCATTTGCATATATCCCATGGGCCTCCATTACAATAGATTTAAGGTATTACACAGTAAAAATTCTTGCTTGGTTGAATTTTTCTTGCAGTTTTTTTTTCAAAATGATTTGTCTGCATGACCTTTTTACTATTTGGTTTGGATGCTAGTTGGGATATTTTGCAGGCACTTTAATGTGTATGGACACCAGGATTGATTTGAAGCTTTGTGTTTCTAAAGTATGTCCAAACAATCCATTTATGGTGTGGTGATGAGGTTGTTAAAACATCAAAACATTCAGGTTCACAATTAGTAAGGATTGTCTTTATTGGCCTAAATATAGTCATAAAGACTTAAAAAGTTGAAAGTCATGGATATTCAAATGCCATGTAGCTGAAACACTGTTATGGCCTTAAGGGGTCAATTGCATGTATCCCATAAGCCTCCATTATAGGAGGTTTAAAGTACTATATATTGAAAAGTTTAGTTTAGTTGAGTTTGTCCTTGAGAAGTTTTTACCCTTTAGTTTGCACCTTAAACTGACCCGAGTGGCTGGCTTACTGTTATCACCATTAAATCTAGTCTTTTCAGCCAATACCTCAGCCTGCCTACCCAACCACGAACTGTGCAGCTACAGCCTGTTAATTGTCTTTCTGTGGCCAGCCTACAATTCTTAGGCAGCCTGAGACCACGTAGCAAAGGCCTCATGTTTACTGGCAATCCACAAAATCCATCAGCTAACGGTGCATTTATATACACAAGTTAAGGGCTGATCTCACACTCTTGTCAGCAAACATGAAGTCATATTTGCTAACATAGTGAAAAAGAAACTACACAAATCCCCACAACACGTAAGTGGATACCTCAGCCACATATAGCTTCATACTCACAAAATCCTAATTTTCACATAGACAGCATCCATTCCTGCTACCACCACATCAACACGTACAGCTGCAATCAATCATCAACTGAAAAAAAGGCAGTGCCTTTAAGACAGACACAGACAATCGTTAAAATAAGATAATAATACCAAAAATGCTGCAGTTATTGATGACTCCATTGTCAGTGATACAGACTATACACTCACCAACCAGGAGACAAAGAATACGGTGACCAAAGGTTCATAGACAATTATTAGGCTACCTGCCCTTATGGGCCTTTTTAAGCCTAGTCAATTTCCTTTTGGTGCTTGAATTAACTTATACCTTTTGGTTTTAGATAGGCCTTACCCATCCAATGGTCAATAATTATTACCCCTAGTGGGAATAACTGGAATCATACCATCATCATCTTTCAGCTGTTCCCGTTAGAGGTCGCCACAGTGGATCATCTGTTTCCATTTCTTCCTGTCCTCTGCATCTTACTCTGTCACACCAACCACCTGCATGTCCTCTCTCACCACATCCATAAAACTTATCTTAGGCCTTCCTCTTTTCCCGTTACCTGGTAGCTTCATCCTTAGCATCCTTTTCCCAATATAATCAGCATCCCTCCTCAGCACATGTCCAAACCAATGTAATCTTGCCTCTGGCTTTGTCTCCAAACCTTCCAAACTGGGCTGACCCTCTAATATACTTATTCCTAATCCTGTCCACCATCGTCACAGCCAGTGCAAATCTTAATATCTTTAACTCTGCCACATCCAGCTCTAACTCCTGCCTTTTTGTCAGTGCCACTGTCTCCAACCCATATAACATAGCTGGTCTCACTACCCTCTTGTAGACCTTCCCTTTCACTCTTACTGGTACTCGTCTGTCACAAATCACTCCTGACACTCTTCTCCACCCACTCCATCCTGCCTGTACTCTCTTCTTCACCTCTCTTCCACACTTACCATTACTCTGAACTATTGACCCCAAGTATTTAAACTCATCCACCTTCACCACCTCTACTCCTTGCATCCTCACCATTCCTCTATCCTCCCTCTCATTCACACACATATATTCTGTCTTAGTCCTGCTGACCTTCATTCCTCTTCTCTCTAGAGCATATCTCCATTTCTCCAGGGTCTCCTCCACCTGTTCCCTACTTTCACTACAGATCACAATGTCATCTGCAAACATCATAGTCCACAGGGACTCCTGTCTGATCTCATCTGTCAACCTGTCCATCACCATTGCAAATAAGAAAGGGCTCAAAGCTGATCCATGATGTAATCCCACCTCCACCTTAAACGCATCCATCACTCCCACCACAGACCTCACCGCTGTCACACTACCCTTGTACATATCCTGTACCACTCTTACATACTTCTCTGACACTCCCAACTTCCTCATACAATACCACAACTCCTCTCTAGGCACCCTGTTACATGCTTTCTCTAAGTCTACAAAAACACAATGCAACTCCTTCTGACCTGTTCTGTACTTCTCCATCAACACTCTCAGAGCAAACATCGCATCTGTAGTGCTTTTTCCCAGCATGAAACCATACTGCTGATCACTAATCATCACATCCCTTCTTAACCTAGCTTCCACTACTCTTTTCCATAACTGCATGCTCTGACTGATCAATTTAATCCCTCTGTAGTTACTACAGTTCTGCACATCACCCTTATTCTTAAAAATTGGTACCAAAACACTTTTTCTCCATTCCTCAGGCATCCTCTCACTTTCCAAAATTTCATTAAACAATCTGGTTAAAAACTCCACTGCCATTTCACCTAAACTCCTCCATGCTTCCACAGGTTTGTCATCTGGACCAACAGCCTTTCCATTCTTCATCCTCTTCATAGTTATCCTTACTTCCTCCTTGCTAATCCATTGCACTTCATGATTCACTATCCCCACATCATCCAACCTTCTCTCATTCTCTTCATTCATCAACCCCTCAAAGTACTCTTTCCATCTGCTCAACACACTCTCCTCGCTTGTAAGTATGTTTCCCTCATTATCCTTTATCACCTTTACCTGCTGCACATCTTTCCCAGCTCGGTCCCTCTGTCTAGCCAATCTGTACAGGTCCTTTTCTCCCTCTTTAGTGTCCAACCTTTCATACAACTCTTCATATGCCTTATCCTTAGCCTTCGCCACCTCTCTCTTTGCCATGCACCTCATCTCCTTATCATACCATACTGTAGATAATTTAAGGTTACCCACATATGGAACAAAGAATTTAGCAGCTGCCTCTATCCATTAGTAGTAGAAGAGGCAGTCCTGGGGAAGATTTCCTATTACCCACTCACAGAGCCCAGTTGCACTTGAACATGGACAAAGATGAGATTTGTTTTACATGAATGGGGAGTCTATTCCAGAGCAATGGTATCCTCTGTGAGATATACCTGTCCCTCCAGACCACACTGTTGATGCTGCAGAAGAGGTTTAGATAACTGGATTGAGTACTTCTGGTGCCATTTTACTTGCTGATGTGCAGCAAATCCATTAGTAATGCCTTGTACACCAGACAATGGTCATTCGTTAACACTCTGTAGTTTACTGAGTATAGTGAAATGGCGCTGAGTCAGTCCATGTAGGACATATTGTTTAAGCCTTGTATCCTTTTAGTATGGTATCTCTGTGGGGGTTACAGTTGTTCCATGGATAGTTACATGCCAAAGGGGGCATTCTATTCAATTACTGGCCTTATGAGGGCTGAATAAAGGGAGAAATTGACATCTCTAGATCTAGTTGCAATCTCTTTGTTTATAAGCTGTGCAATATAGGAGTTAGCTCACTGTCCACATATGTTCCGAAATCATGAACAACTGGATAAGCTCTCACAGACTTACTGTTAATGTGGTAGTTCTCCAGGATAAATGATTTCCCAAAGGATATTATAAGGAATTTTTTGGTATTTAGTTTCAGTCCATGATTATGGCACCAGTTGATTGTTTGGGACAGGATAGCTATGTCATTTGGAGGTTAAATAAGTCATCTGCAAATGTAGTCAGTCAGAGTCCTTCCATACTGGGTTTTACTTCAGAGAAGTAGATATCAAACAGAGAGTTCCCAGCATCAAATACAGGGGGACTCCACTGGTGAGTGGTCTCTTTGCAGAGTTAGCTTTCCCTATTTTGATCTTCTGTGTCCTATTGCCAGTTGGCAATTCAGCAGGTGAAGTAGGGGTTTACTTTTTAGCTACACCTTGGGGGGGGTTGTCAAAAGCCTTGGCCATGTCGATGTATTCTGTGTGCACTGTTTTACATTCTTCCATTATTTTGATGACCTTTCCAAAGAAGTCCACCAGGTTGAGTAAGCATGATGCATCCTTGACAAATCCAAACTGAGACAGGTGCAATGTTTGGAGGTTCCCGCTGTCTTTATTGATTAGTTCCATAGGTCTTTCCATTGATTTGCATATGAGGCTGGTCAGACTTATAGGTCGGTAATTGCCTGAGTCTGTGGAAGGTCCTCCTTTATGCAGGGGAATAATTCCAGCTGTTTTCCGTTCACTTGGTACAAAACCTGTATGGAAGCTGAGGTTGAAGGAAGAAGGGGGGCTAACTCATGCTTCATGTTATTAAAAATACATTCAGGAATATTGTCAGGACCCATTGATGAAGCATTTTTAGCTTTTGATAATGCTTTCAGGACTTGATCTTCTGTGATAGCTAGAGGTGAATTGGTTGCAAGTTTATCTTGTGGGATATTCAGGGGAGACAGGGGTAAAGTTCAAGCTGAATTCATTGCCCAGTAGGTTAGCTATAGCTTCAGCTTCACTGTAAGTAACATCATTCACAACCAGCTCAGGGCATTGCTGCATTGTGCGTTTTTAGTTGTGTTTGCAATCCTGGAAGCACAGTGCTTTGCTATGTTCTGCTTCTGAGACTGCAAATATAACTAAAAAGGCCTTGTGATTGCCTTTGTCTTGGGTGGATATTTTAGCTGTAGACTCGGCTTTGGTGGATTTTATTAAGCCCCTGATCTAATGAAGGGTTGATAGCCTGAAAACGCTTATCTGTTCAGTTTTCTTGTTTTCTGTTATTTTATTAAAAGGGGTTTTAAGGTGGCCTTGGCTGTACTGACTGTACCATTTTTTTCTGCTTTTACTTTGGTTTTTATTCGGCATCGGACTTTCGCTGCAGTTTGTATAGTTTTTCTGTTGTTACGTTATTAATGCTCTCCAGAACCCCAAATAAGGGCATGACTTTGTTGTTTCTCATGACAGAGTGAATCATTTCGGCCAGTCCACCCTGAAGGAGATGAAAAGAGACAAATATGCTTAAGGAGGAGAAATCTCTTGTGTTCAGTGGTACTCAGTTCACAGCTAGAATGATTATAAGTGTAGCTAGAGCAGGTGAAGAGGGCAGCCATCCTGGTGTCAGATGTCTGGGGACATGATTGGGAGATGCCGATCAGTGGTAGTGAATGCAACCATCGCATTTGCAGTAGGGCCTAAAGTGCCATGGCTTCATTACACCATGTAATGCATTCAATGTTTAGAATGTAACAAGCCACTTGTTAAAGTTCCAACAAGTAAGCAATTTGCTACAACTGTAAAAATGAAAGATGTACCTAAAGTTGGCATTGCTGTTGAGGAGTTTTTTTTTTTTTTTTGGCTCAACTCGGTTGCAGAAAAACATTTTTTGTACCTCAACTTGAGAGGTCAAGACCTTTTCTTTTCCCTCAACTTAGACTTGAGGAGGGGATAGCAGATCGAGGAACTGCACCAAGTGCCACAACAGCTAGTCACGGCTGTCGATTATTTCTTCACTGACAGTTGTATAAATGGTGTCATGGGGGCAGTTTCTGATTATCTAGGAGAACATTGTAGAAAGACCTTCCTGTTTCACCATACATGGGCTACAGCTGTCCTTAAAGGATTTTGCCATACTAGCAAAAGACTTTTTATTAACATAGTCAATACAAATTTGCTATGCATCAGGGCTGCTCTGGTGAACACAATAAGCCTAAAAGATAAAATGCCTGACTTGGAAGTTTACCTTATCTAGGAAACATACATCTGTATAACTACAGAAAACTGATTCCAGTCTATGGAAAGCTCCCCTTCTGTTTTAGGATTGACTGCATATCACTTGTTCAGGACCACTAGCAGCAGTGAAATATATCCATGTTTATTACAGATCTCACATCTATCTCATTCAAAATTACCTCAGGCTGTGTTTAGTACAGATCCAAACCACTCTGAATAATATACAGTTTACTTTATTGGTAATTACGGGTCCAACCCTATGTCCCCAGAAGAACAGATTGAAAACCTAAGCATGCTTCCCTAAGCACAAGTCAAACAAAATACCTCTCTTATTATATTCTTTAATTACCCAAATATCAGTGGGTATGCCTACACCCATCTACTGACCTTTTTCAACAGCACCAGATGCCTTCACAAAATAGTTACTCTCACTACTACAGACCCAAAACTTCTAAACCTTGTCTTCACAAACTGCCATGCCCTACACTCAGCCCCACAGGTATTCCCTTTCCTAATTAAATCAGACCATTTATCCATCATTTCCTTCCATAAGACCAGCCTTCCTCCTAGTCCTAGTGATCCATCTATATTCAGAGACTTCAGCAAAGGGGTTTCGGGCTGGCATAATGGTTAAGGTGTTTACCTCACAAATACAAAGTACAGGGTTTGATTCTCACCTTTGAAAGGGAAAATGGCTAGGTTTAAGTTGGCCCAAAGGAGCGACTAGCCTAGTACTAACCTAAGAAACCTAACAGTTACATTGTATCAATATTTTCAAAACGCATACAGTTTTCAAACACCCTTAATCCATGAACATTAACATCCCAGTCCTAAACAAGAAATTGTATGACCTCTTAAATTATTGGAGAGAGAAATCTGTCCCCTTCTATTATAAGCAAAACAATAAGTACAACAAACATCCAATTTAGTGGCCAACTCCCAAATGTTTTTACTGACAATTGTGTCTTTGTACAATAGTCTGTGGTCACTGCATCCAACTCCGATACTGCAGGAGCCCTTTCACAACGGCCATTCTCCCAAACATTCTCACTGAGAATTTTGTCTTTGTAGAGTAGCCTGTGGTCACTACATCTGAACTTGATATTGTAGGAGCTCTGTTAAAAGAGCCAATTCCCAAATGTTTTCACTAGGAATTTTGTCTTTCTACAACATCCTGTGGCCACTACATCTGACATCAATACTGCATGAGATCTGTCACAAGGGCCAACTCCCAAACATTTTCACTGAGAATTTTTTCTTTGTAAAAAAACCCTGGGTCACTATATCTGACCCAGATACTGTTGAAGCATTGTCACAAGGTCCAACTTCCAAATGTTTTCACTGACAATTTTGTCTTTATACAATGTAAGCAAATTTGACTTGAATAACCTTGCTGTTAGTCAAATACATACCTGCCTGTGGTGGAAATTGGCTTTAACCACCCCCACCCTGAAAGAGTAGTCCTTGCACTCTAACCACTTACAAAGATGGCCACCATCCTTTCTCTTGACCAATAGATCACACTGTATATGCCAGTTACTTAGCATTCCTAGCTGACACGTTTCTGCATTCAGGAACTAAAAGAAAACCTGTTCTGCTTTTTTCTTCACTGTTAATTGCTTTGTATTGGCTATAAACTGATTATTCTCTGTTATAATTTGACCTAAAGGTGAGAGAGTTATAGTAGTAGAATATATTGCTAAATATCACCTCAGTATTATCTCTTCTTTTACTCAATTGGCAACTTCCTTCAAAGTGCAGGTATGTGTTATATGATATTACGTTTCTATTTTTGTATTTGTTCTATGACTGTGCAGAACAATGAATAGACCTTGGCAGTGTGTTGTACTTGCATCAGTTTCATTAAATCTTGGATCTACTTCATATCATCGACTTAACATTTAATTGACTTTTATAACCTTGAGACCTGGAGGGAAAATATTACCCAGGCTGCATTCTACATGAACTACAGAATAAACTGGCACCCCACCTAAGCACCATGTTCAATCATAGCCTCACCTCAGGCTTTGTGCCCACTGAATGGTGCACAGTGATGGTTATCCCACTCCACAAAGGGGGAGCCACCATGGACCCAGGGAACTACCTCCCCATTAGCCTAATGAGCCTGGTCTGCAAGGCCATGGAACGTATCATCATGGAACTTATAAACAATGACATTGATAATCTCCAAAC